>NC_081574.1:5269279-5277352 GCF_022355385.1 Mustela nigripes | reverse complement strand
TCCTACCCACTTAAGCCCCCATGTTGCATCCCCACTTCCTCATATCAGGGAGATCATATGATAGTTGTCTTTCTCTGCTTGACTTATTTCGCTAAGCATGATACGCTCTAGTTCCATCCATGTTGTCGCAAATGGCAAGATTTCATTTCTTTTGATGGCTGCGTAGTATTCCATTGTGTATATATACCACATCTTCTTTATCTATTCATCTTCTGGCAACCACTTTTTTACTCTGTTTTTGTGAGTTTGGCTTTTGTTTTTGGTTTTGTTTAAGATTCTACTTGTAAGTGACACCACGCAATGTTTGTCTTTCTTTGTGTGTATCATTTCACTCAGCATCGTGTCCTCAAGGTCTTTATTGGAAGGCTCTGGAACATGCTGTGCACCTGCTACATGCCAGGCCTTATTCTAGATCCCAGAGATGCAGGAGTGAAAGACTGTCACTACCTCAGCACAGTCCTTTCCTGGATGGCTGCATTTTAGTGCCAGAGAGAGTTAGGAAACAATGGAGGAAAAGCATCCTAAAAATCTACCAAATCTCAAAATATGTTTAGTGTAAGTTAGAGATCAGAGACAAATATACTATTTAATATGCACTACTTATTTTGAGGTTGTTTTTGCACTTAAACAGCTGAATTAGATGCTTGTTTACATGGAAACATGACCTATGAATTTGAAAATCTCCTGGGTGTATGTGAAAAATAGCTCAAAATAAACCGGGTCTGTCAACTACTCAGTGGGAGGAAACACATCTCTTCTCATCCTAAAGATTTGTGTTTGTTCTGTGACTGAAGGTAGCCAAGGACTTTGGGCCTCTCTGAAAGGTTGATACTCCTATAGTTGGTTTTATGATCCTACAATAATTTTTACCCTTCTGTTATAGTTAATGTATTGTCTGGTTCTCATTTCACTCAAAAATTGTAATTTCTGGATGGAGTGTTTCATCTTGGCCAATCAACAAGTACAAATCACATCACAAGTAAATTATTGGCTAAAATGTCCTGCCACAGAATTTGGCGTAGGGCTCTTGGCATCTGATCTGTGCCCTTGTTTTAATTGCACAGCAGTTCTGGGGAGTGTCTCTTGGAGAGGGCAGTGGGTGGGCAGGTGCGTATAGTGGCAATGAAGAACAGAGTGGAAGAGAGAGTTTTGGAGTGAGGTAAGACAGGATGCTATGTTCTGAGTGGATGACTGACAGCCCCCGGGGCATCAGAGGCATACGTGTAAGCAAGAGCACGTGGAGGAGAATTCATGAAGAATTTGGAGGAGCAGCAAACTTCAGTTGCCCCTGCTACAAAGCTAAATGGTGTTTTCCTATAAATTCTCATTCTGAGCGATGAAATGGCATACATAATATCACATAGTGTTAAGTTTTAACAGTTAGATTGTGATAGTGCTATTTTCTCTCTGAATCCTCAAAATTCTGGTTCACTATAATGAAGCAATATCCTTTTTTGTGTCTCCGGAACATACTGACAATGCCTCATGCATGAATTCTTTTGACCTCTTTAGAAGGAATTCTATGCAAGATGTCGTTTCAACTGGTATTGCCAAGGGACTTTGGTTAATAAAAAAATTACTGGGTGTTAGGAGAGGATGTAAAGAATGATCAAGACAGAAGAAGTTCCAGTGGGCATCTGCTGCATCTGTCAGGGTCCCTAGGGGCCGAGTGGTAGCAACAATGACAAACACCGGGCCACTTTCAAAGAGTTCCAAACTGCATGGCACCATCCTCCAGAGGGCTTTAACTACCTAGACATCTGTCGGGTTACAAATACAGCTATCAGATGGCTCCTAAATTATGTCGAGGACAGCTTTATGATTCAGCAAGTGAGACTCTAACCTGGGTTGAAGTCATTCTGACTTGAGAAGAATAGGGAGGGTTTGTTCAAAGTCTTGGATGTCCTAAGGGACCTAGATGCAGGTTGACCTGGTTCAGCGGGGTAAGTGGGAGTAGTTGTTAGAACAAAGGTGTATTTCAAGCAAATAAATTTGCAGAAAAAAACATTTCT
This sequence comes from Mustela nigripes, assembly GCF_022355385.1. Classification (NCBI taxonomy): domain Eukaryota; kingdom Metazoa; phylum Chordata; class Mammalia; order Carnivora; family Mustelidae; genus Mustela; species Mustela nigripes. Next base: position 5,275,340 of record NC_081574.1, on the reverse strand, counting down.
TTGTTTCTAAGGAGAAATTTATATCTGTAGGAAATCTCGATCAGTGACAGCAACTGCAGACTTTTTCTCATGAGAGAGGATTGTGACTGTTAATCAAGAAGACAGTTTGGGGGCACCTGGGTGGCTTGTCAATTAAGTGTCTGCCTTTGTTTGGCTCAGGTCGTGATCTCAGGGTCATGAGGTCGAGTCCCACATTGGGCTCCATACTCAGTGGGGAGTCTGCTTGGGATCCCCCCCTCCCCGCTCCACTCCTTTCCTGTGCTTGCTTGCTTTCCCTCAAATAAATAAATCTTTAAAACACCAGTTTTTCAAGAAAATAGTAAGTGTGAAGAAAGGAATTGTCAAACAGTTTAAAAGTGAGCTGCTTATCTCCTACAGAATACATTATTTCTGTGCTGTATTCATATATGGGTTCTCCCATATTTACTTCGGAAAAGGAATACGAGACCTTACCAGGGACAGAGATGTTAAAATGTGGAATAAGGGAGGACAGGGAATCATTTAGATGGCAGTGGTTGTGTGGCTGTTCCCCAGACTCGTTTGCTTTCTAGTCTTTGTCATTCTACACATCTCAGTGTCCCTTCTCAGTGGGCAACCTAGAGCAGAGTTCTAGCCTGTGAAGGGGGTCCAGGGGATGGGAATGTTCCTTCCAGCTGAATTGCCAGACCTTGAGGAGCCCTCCATGGCTACCCACCAACCAAAACACCCCCACATGCCTTCTCCAAGACCTAAAGGGAAGAAAATACTTTTTCATGCATTGTTTATTTCGTATGTGCTATCTTGAAATGTGTGATGCTATTTCTTTCCTGCTCTTTTAATAATTTTTTCTACCAAACCTCTAAAATCCATAGGTATTTCAATTCCATTGTTTTGAGTAAACAGTAGGAGTCACAGAGAATAGGTTGATAAGGAGACTGTGCTGGGAAAGGCACCTCCTACCCTAGTATGCCCTAACGGGGGGTTATTTCTGATTGACTAAAAATACCTTAGGGTCTGGATGAGCTGACCTAAAGGCCCAATGACGATGGTCTGTATTTGGACTTTGGATTCTTAAGAAATTGAGAGTCCTTTGTTAGCTTACTTAAAAAATTAGCAAGCGTGCGTTGCATGGAATAGACTGTGTTAGGCATTATGGGGAAGACAAAATGAATCATGAAAAAAGGACTTCCTTTAAAGTTATCTAATAGTAACACATTTTCAATAGAAGATTCAAGATGGTAAGTGCCATGGTGAACCAAACAGTTCTCGGAAGAAGACATTTGCACTGACCCATTATAGATTCCTGTCCTATAGCCTTGTTTTCAGGGATTTAGATTTACTTTTTAAAATGGAAATCTTCTGGGGCACCTGGGTGGATCAGTGGGTTAAAGCCTCAGCCTTCGGCTCAGGTCATGATCTCAGGGTCCTGGGATTGAGCCCCGCATCGGGCTCTCTGCTTAGCGGGGAGCCTGCTTCCTCTCCTCTCTCTGCCTGCTTCTCTGCCTACTTGTGATCTCTGTCTGTCACATAAATAAATGAAATCTTTAAAATGGAAATCTTCCTAAGTGAGTATTCTTGGTAGACTGTTGGAAGAACTCCGTCTGATATGCCTGGCGGGTCTCACTCTTCCCAAGGAAGTTGATCTGTGCTTCTCAGGGGTTTCTTTTTCTTTGGGACTTTGCTCTCCTGCTGTGGTCAGATTCTGCTGGATGGTGTCTGGAGGAACACCTTACTGGCATCAGTTTCACTTTTCATGTCATCTCCAGGAGACCCAGCATCAGTCTTAAACACCATTGTGCACTGGGACATCGCTGGACAGAAGGCATCCCATAAAGGAAGTATCTTAAGGCAAGGGCGGCTTTAGACCTTGCCCCTACTTGGCCTTGTTGAGATTGGGAAGATGTATGCAGAGATTGGTGTCATGCATTATTACAGAAATGAAATAATCTTCTGTAAGAATTTTACCACACATTAACTACTGACTGATTTGGGCCCCTCACTGAGGAACCACAGGGAATATTCTGTGCCAGCAACATTTTGTCAGTGGTGGTAAAGAGAAGTCAGAAAGCCAGTAGGAGGATGTTGACAAGTGAAACATTTTGTTTGGAGTATCTTCATCTATTACTGGATTGATGGTGCCTCAGGAATGAGAACTTTCCCTGTTATTAAATACTGTGCACAACTTTTGCTGAAATCCTATTGGGAGGAAAAGTGTTTGTATATTGCTCAAAAGGAGGAATTTATTCTAGAAGTAGTAGAGAAACCGGAAAACCTCTGCAAAATAGGTCGTCTGGATTTCACTGGAGGAGTTACTACTGTATATGCTTTATTCCTATCATGTTTATTTTAGGATTAAATTTTCTTTGAATACTTTGGCCATATATTTAGCATCAATTTGTTTTACCTATTTTTACCATTCTTCATCTGCTGCTCAGTTTTGTTTTGTTTTTAAGAAGTGTAGTCACCAGCAGTATCATAATAGAAACTAGGGGTGCCTGGGTGGCTTTGTAGGATAAGTGTCTGACTCTTGATTTTGACTGAGGTCTTTATCCTCAGGGTTGTGAGATACAGCCCCACATGAGGCTCTGTGTGGAGTCTAAGATTCTCTCTCTCCCTCTGTCCCTACTCCCCTATTTCTCCAACCCCAGCTTGCACTCTTGTGCTCTCTCTCTCAAAGAAAGAAAGAAAGAAAGAAAGAAATTAAAAGTGGATTACTATGATAATTTATGCAACATCAATGCTCTATTATGTGTATTTCAAGTAAATTTGACAAACATTATGTACATGAGGTAATCACCCTTTTCAAAAGTATGCCCTTTTGCATCTTTTGTTATCAGTTAATGAGCTCATAAAATTCATATTTGTTATTTAAATTTATCATATTAGCTGTCAACATATTGCTTAATGAAGCAAGTGGTTTTTGTTCAGAGAAAATGAAGGTCTGCTCTTGAATTAGCTGTTATTTAAAAATTTGCTGATAAAAGCAAGTTAGTGATTTTTCAATGGGCTGATCTGCATGTTACTAACTTTGGAAAGAACACTAAACTATGTGTACATATTTACAAATGTCACTACGATTCAGTATCATCTAATTCAAGTACCATGTAAAAGTCAACTGAAGGAAGTTTTTTAGATGGATAACATAACTGAAATTCAAACCCCTTAAGAAAATTTAAGGACATTAGTAATGTGACATTCTAAAAATCTTGTTTTTAAGCCTTGAAAATTCTCAGGCATGGGACAACTTTGGGTTTTGATGAATAAGATTAATTTAATCTCCTTTTACTTGAGCTTGCATGTGTATTTCAGTACTTAAACTGAACTGAACCTCAGTCTGGGACATAATCTGTTTTGTAGCTGGTGGCTGTTAGCATTATAACTAAGAATGGTACTTTTAATTTGATCTGATGCTCTGTGATTTTTTTTTTTTTGTCCATGGCAAATGTAAAAGTTTATTTTATTTATTTATTTTTAAAGATTTTATTTATTTATTTATTTGTCAGAGAGAGAGAGAGCACAAGCAGGCAGAGTGTCAGGCAAAGGCAGAGAAGCAGGCTCCCCACCTAGCGGGGACTCCAATGTGGGACTCGATCCCGGGACCCTGGGATCATGACCTGAGCCAAAGGCAGCGGCTTAACCAACTGAGCCACCCAGGCATCCCTAAAATTATATTTTAATTTCAATGATTTTGTTTTTTATTCTTGATTCTGACTGATATGATGTTGGAGTGCTAACTGACATGAATAAGAAAAAAAGCACTAATAGGTAAGGATACCTGCCCTTCTGAGTTTAATGGTATTCTTACAATGAGAGATTAATGAACTGTTCCATAGGATTAAACCTATAAAGGTCAACTTCATCTTGGAAGTTGATCTGTCAGCAAAAGATACCAGATATCCCAGTGTAGAAACTGAAACTCAATGAAGAAAACCAGCACAGAAAAGAGAACACTCAGGGTTCTTGGTTCCTGCCAGAAACCCAGTTTTGGAATCCAAGAAAGAAAACTGATGGCCACCGGAATCTGAAGCTGTCCCACCCTGAGGGACATGTCGTTCCACTGCCTCTGGTCCTTTAAGTGGCCCCAGCTGGGTCAGACTCAAAGAACTGTGAAATTGCCTTGTTCTATACTGAGGTTTGGGAACAGGGACAGGGCAGAGGGCACAGCTCTAACATGGGTATGGGTATTATCAGACAGAAAGAGGAAGAGCCTCTTAACTCCTCTTATTAGGTCAGGATTACCCAGATAATCTCCCTATCTTAGGATCAGTTGATTTGGGACCTGTTTGTATACACAAGAGCCCAGGAATCTCAGGGCCCACATCTTAAGATTCTTACCCCTCTCAGTGGTTTTCCTTCTGAAATTCATTCTGATTCTAAATTCTGTGAGTTAAGTGGCTCAGTCCCACAACACTACCATGACCTGAGCTGAAATCAAGAATTTGCCGCTCAGCTTTCCTCCAAGCGCCAGGGAGATGGGGGCGGTTGGGTGCTTTTCTCTGAGGGCGCACTGAGGAGCAGACCCTGAGCTCTTGGCTCCTCCAGGCCAGATTGGGAGGCTGCCATCTTCCTTCCCGTCCTCCAGAACTCAACAGAAAGTTCTCAGGGAACAAAAGCTCCCGAAAGCAAACCCAAGTGGATTAGTTAGCCTGGCCCCTGGTAAGGGCAGTGCAATTCCGCCTGGGGCAAAGACACTTGAGAATCACTACAACAGGCCCCTCCCCCAGAACATCAACAAGAAACCCAGCCAAGACCACCTTCACTCACCAAGGAGAGCATCAGAATTCCAGAGGAGGAGAAAGCAAATCTTATCTGGACAAAATGACAAGGCAGAAAAACTCACCACAAAAAAAAAGAGCAAGAGGCAGTACTGAAGGCTGGGGACCTAATCAATAGAGACACTGATAATATGACAGATTTAGAGTTCAGAATGATGATTCTCAAGGTTCTAGCCAGGCTCAAAAAAGGCATAGAAGAAATTAGAGAAACCCTCTCCAGAGAGATAAAAGCCCTTTCTGGAGAAATAAAAGAACTAAAATCTAACCAAGTTGAAATTAAAAAAAGCTATTAATCAGGTGCAATAAAAAAATGGAAGCTCTTACTGCTAGGATAAATGAGGCAGAAGAAAGAATTAGTGGCATAGAAGACCAAATGACAGAGAATAAAGAAGCTGATCAAAAGAGAGACAAACAAATACTGGAGCACGAGGAGAGAATTGGAGAGATAAGTGACATCATAAGGCGACACAACATTAGAATAATTGGGATTCCAGAAGAAGAAGAAAGAGAGAGGGGGGTAGAAGTTATATTGGAGAGAATTTTTGTAGAGAATTTCCCTAATTTGGCAAAGGGAAGAAACATCAAAATCCAGGAGATGTAAAGAACGTCCCTCAAAATCAATAAAAATAGGTCCATACCCTGTCACCTGATAGTAAAACTTACAAGTCTTAGCGACAAAGAGAAAATCCTGAAAGCAGCCCGGGAAAAGAAGTCTGTAACATACAAGGGTAAGAACATTAGATTGGCACGGGACCTATCCACAAAGACCTGGTAGGCCAGAAAGAACTGGCATGATATATTCAGAGCATTAAACTAGAAAAACATGGAGCCAAGAATACTATATCCAGCTAGGCTATCATTGAAAATAGAAGGAGAGATAAAAAGCTTCCAGGACAAACAAAAACTGAAAGAATTTTCAAACACCAAACCAGCTCTACAGGAAATATTGAAAGGGGTCCTCTAAGCAAAGAGAGACCCTAAAATTAGTAGATCAGAAAGAAACAGAGACAATATACAGTAACAGTCACCTTACAGGCAATACAACGGCACTAAATTCATACCTCTCAATAGTTACCCTGACTGTTAATGGGCTAAATGCCCCAATCAAAAGACACAGGGTATCAGAATGGATTAAAAAAATAAAACCCATCAATATGCTGCCTTCAAGAAACTCATTTTAGACCCAAAGACTCCTCCAGATTTAAAGTGAGGGGACGGAAATCAATGTACCATGCTAATGGACATCAGAAGAAGGCTGGGGTGGCAATCCTTATATCAGATCAATTAGATTTTAAGCCAAAGACTAT
>NC_081574.1:5241604-5266279 GCF_022355385.1 Mustela nigripes | reverse complement strand
TCAAAAGAAATGAAATCTTGCCATTTGTGATGATGTGGATGGAACTAAGAGGGTATTATGCTTAGTGAAATAAGTCAATCAGAGAAAGACAACTATCATATGATCTCCCTGATATGAGGAAGTGGAGATGAATGTGGGGAGGTTTGGGGGTAAGAAAAGAAAAAATGAAAGAAGGTGGGATTGGAAGGGAGACAAACCATAAAAGACTCAATCTCCAAAAACAGACTGAGGGTTGCTGGAGGGAGGGGGGAGGGAGAGGGTGGTGGGGTTATGGACATTGGGGAGGGTATGCGCTATGCTGAGTGCTGTGAAGTGTGTAAACCTGGCGATTCACAGACCTGTACCCCTGGGGATAAAAATACGTTATATGTTTATTAAAATAAATAAATTAATTAATTAAAAAAAAAGAAAACAAGACCTACCAGATATACTTATTGTTGCAATGTATGCATTTTTTCTTAAATATATCATTTTATAGTAATGATATTGCATAAAACAAATCTAACTTACCTCATTTAAAAAAAAAAAAAGAATTTTCCGCTCAACTGACTGAGCCACCCATGTACCCCTTTTCTATGTTAACTCCTGTTTTTTTCTCTTAAAGTGAAATTATGTGTTTCAAGTAGGATACATATAAAATCATTGAGTCATTCCTGAATTCCTGAATTAGAACCTATGTTTTTAAAAATTTTACTTTTTTAGTCACTGTTATTTCCAAAGTCCCCCACTCTCTTGATCTCTCACTGACATTTAATTCATATAACCGTTAACATCACATGAGATTTTCCAGAATCCTGGATTCTGGTCTTTGCTCTCCTAATTATGATGTATATGTATATATATGGTGTATATGACAGAAGATTACTCTCTATTTATAAACAAAGATAATGCTCCCTATGTCTTGAGTCAATTGCAAAGCTACAATGAGATCCTAAATAGAAAATTTATTTTTTTAACTAGGAAGCATTTTGTTAATATAAAGTATTAATAGTCACAAGTAGTCCTCTAGTAATGCAGTGTCATCCCACAAATCTTTATGAATTAGGTACATCAATGATTTAAACATAATTGAGATTCCTTCCACATCGAGAGTAACACTTTCTGCTTCCAAAATCTTCCTAGAACACAGCCCTGATTATGTTATTTCTTCGCTTAAAAATCTTTCGTGCCGCTCATTAAAGCCTCAACTAATTATTGTGGCATTTTGTTCGTTCTGGTCTAACTCATGTCCTTGACCTTCCTCCTCCTCCTCCTCCTGCCCACATGCAGATTCCAAGCATGTAACCGACGTGATTAATGCAAACCCTGCACACATGCTCTGTTCCACCATCTCCAGCTGCAGTGGTCCGGCACCTCAGATACCATTTCTCGTGGGAAGGATTCCTGGGTTTTTGACCACTAACCTCTCCTCCCTCTCTGTTTTTCATGTAGGACTTTTCACTCTCTCTCTAGCTTTTATTCTGTTCTTGCTGAGAGTGAGGTTCTTGGTGCACAGGCTTCAAGGAATGTCAGTTACTCAGAGACGGGAATCTCTTTCCCGTTCTGTGTTCCTTCACCTGCGTGGTGCCGTCTTCATGGAAGATCCTAACAAGCATCCCAAGTTGATCTCTGTCTTCTCGAGAAAGTTCACTAAATCTGGTTAAATCCTTTCTTTTCAGTGGAGGTCAACTTTGTTTCTCACACCTACACGGTGAGCCCATTGGTTTTATTGTACACTGAAGCCCTGGGATGTTGTTGAAGGAATATTCTGTGCTTCTGAGCAAGCGAGGCGTCCGTGTGACAGCAAGAGATAAGAAGTGTGCATCTTCTCACCTGGTACATTCTTGAGAGCCCTGAAATCTCAGAAAGATGAAGCAGGGAGTCTAAAAATTAATACAAAGAGGGCGCCTGGGTGGCTCAGTGGGTTAAGCCTCTGCCTTCAGCTCAGGTCATGGTCTCAGGGTCCTGGGATCGGGTCCCGCATTGGGCTCTCTGCTCAGCAGGGAGCCTGCTTCCCTCTGTCTCTCTCTCTCTCTGCCTGTCTCTCTGCCTGTCTCTCTGTCTGTCGAATAAATAAAAATAAAATCTTTAAAAATTAATACAAAGAAAGTGAGACTTGATATTTCTTCTTAAATTGGGAACAGTCGCTTTAGAAATGAAATATTCTGTTTCTGAGAAGGCACAGGAGGATAGCGCGGTAATAAATTAATAATAATAAATTAATAAATAATAATGAATTATTATTATTATTTTTGCAAACCCAGTGTGGGTGTAGATACCAAAAGCCAGAAAAGTAAGTAAACATGAAACACCCACCAGTTGAATATTTGACAGTGAAAAACAGCAAAGGGAGGAAGAAAGAGCCCTCTTAGCAAGAAGCAGAATCCCACCGTATCACCACTGCTACGCAGGGAGGGACGCTGCCGTGTGTGTCCTGTAGCTTCCAGTTAGCACCAAGGGCTAATTGTTTTCTTTCTCTCAGAGGCATTGAGAGTGAGAGAATGAAGCTGATCTCATTTTCCGTATTGCTTACTGATGATTCGGACTTGAATTTGAATTGGCTTTCTTTCTTTTTCCAACTTTGATGTGAACTTTGTTTCTCCCACTCGTCTGTGGCTGGGGATTCATTGATAATGTGATTAATGTTGTATTTATCATGGTCCGTAAATTCTCAAAAGCTTTTCTTGAGGGGCTCTGAAGAGGCAAGCGAAAGGACCGTCCCGAGGTTAGTGGCTTTGCAGACGGTGTCCGTGGGTAGAGCCTAGGACTCCTGATCTCAGGGTTGAGAGTTCAGGCCCTGCCTCAGCTGTAGAGAGTCCTTAAAAATAAAATCTTAAAAAAAAAAAAAATCTGAGGCAGACAAAATGAATTAGATTAACATAGCTATTGATTGTTTGTAGAAGGTAGCTGTGATGGCATTTATCTTATAGTTAATTTCAGTATTCATATTGTCCTTTTTTTTTTTTTTCCAGTTTTACGTCCTTATTCATTTAACATTAAGCACCAGCTCTGTTCTGGCTACATGGAAACTATGGCTAATGTATTGCGAGCCCATCAAGATTGTGCGACTCAAATGTGTTATTTAATAATTATTGTGTAATCACCATAAACTCGTCTGTGCATTGCACACTTAGGAAGAAGCCGAAGCATATTGAATTGTAAGCTTTAGACTAACTTTGGGCTGTCACTACCTTACCATCTGTTTGTGCTAATCAGTGCTCTTTGGCTACCTGTGCGGTTTTCTGCGCCATACCCGTGGCCGGTGATGGATCACTCCGGGACCCTTGCCCTGCAACTCAGTGCTGTTCTCTGTATTAATACATCTCTTAACCCCTTCGTGGCATTTAATCCCGCTGCTGCTGGTGGTGTAAGTCATTTCTCTTTTGTACAGACTCTTTATCTATTTTATAGACAGTTAAATAATTTTTTCCCTGTTACCTCCTCCAAATCAGGATGTGTATCTGAGCCCCTGAAGGAGTTGTGTTAATGAGTAAAAATGGTCAAGGCTGCCCTTGTAGGTCAAAGTAAATATCAACTCTAAAATATTCAGTGTAGGTACCAAGCAATTCCAACCATGTCTTAGCTGTTTCCCTTCTCCAATTCATCACTTTCAATGAGAAAGTCTGAAACAGGTCAGAGACAGGATCATTTATCAGGACGTTCTCTTATAGATGCATGTGAATGAGATGCACATATGCTACACCCGTTTTTCTTGTGGCATTTCTCTGGGATATTTTCAGATAAATTTTGTGAGGCACAGTCCAATCTAGCTTTGCCACAAGTTTTTGGATGACCCAGTGGACTGTAGGGTCAGCAGTAAATGGACTTTATGTATTCAGCCCCATTCCTGTCCTTGGGGGAGGGGAATGGGCTAGAGATTGAGTTACTAATCGGTCATGCCTATGTAAAGAAGCCTCTACAAAAATGCCTAACTTACAGAGTTCTGACAGCATCTGGATGGGTGAGGCATTCATACTTTGGAAGGATGGCTACCCCTCCGGTCCATGGAGCCAGGAGCTTCCGCTCTAGACCCATCTAGCCCTCACCCTATGTATCCCTTCATATGGCTGTTCATCTGTAGCCTTTAGCATGTCCCTTATTGCGTAACAAAGTGGCAAACATAGGTCGTCTGAGTTCTGTGAGCCATTCTTGCAGATCATTGAAACTGAGGATGGCTCATGGACCCCTGACTTATAGAGAATCCATCAGAGCTACAGGTGACAATAACAAGTGACAGGGCTGGTGATTTTCACTAGCAGTGGGTGCCATCTTGTGGGACTGAGCCCTTGACTTGTGGGATCTGCAGGTTGATAGGTTGGTAGGGTTAGAATGGAACTGAATTGCGGGATCCCCAGCTTGTGTCTGGAGAGCTGGGGGATTGTTTGGTGTGTGGCAAACCCATGCGTTTGGTCACAGAAGTGTTCTGGGTGAGCAGCAGAGCAAGCATGAGAGCTTGTTCTCTTCACGTCTGAATCATCCCAATACTGGTTACTTATTTATTCCTGTTCCCTGTAAGAAGTGTCTGAACAACGACAGCAACATCTACTCTGAAAACACAACCACAGTTTTGGAAACTGCTCCCCTGGCGCGTGTGATCACTTTGCAGATGCTAAAATGTGGGCCCCAAGACAAGAAGGGGCTTCATGGTGGTCGAGCCAGTGCTGGCGGATGTGCTGGGCACTCTGTCACTGGCTGTTCTCCTACACCACACAGTCTCTCCTTAGCCCGAAGACTGGAATTCTGGCTTCTGTTCTGCCTGACTGTGTGAATCAAAATCAGAACCCCAAGGTGGCCCCAGATACTTTCAAACGATCACCACAGTGATTTTACGTGCATTGAAGTTTGGAGACCATAGGAGAAATTGGGCTCAGAGACAGAAGGGTTTTTGGGAATTGACCACCTGAAGAGCACAGCCCTTTGTCAACGTCTCACCATGGCAGGCTGGGGGACACTCCTTGGAAGGGTGTGGCTCTTCAAGGGAAGCTCCTTGGCCAGAGATATCGTCTCCATGTCTTCTCTCTCTCCCCTTTGTCCCGTCTCCCTCGGGAATGCCCGCACAGCTTTCCAGGTCAGCTCCAGGTGACCTGGTTCATCCAAGCTCGTGTGACCCAGCTGGCAGACTTCGTGCCTGCCTCGTACATGGGACATTTCTTCCACAGCACATGTGTGCTGGACCTCTGTCATCCTTTGCTAGGACGTGAGCTCCCTCAAGGCAGAGACTCAACTTCTTTTTCTTTGTATCTTGAAAGCAAACACAAGTATTTGGCCTGGGCTAAGCTCTTGAATGAATGCGTGCATGAATGGATACATAAACTAAACTCTGCCGCTTTCCAGTGTTAGCTGTGCTGTAATGAATAAGGCATTGGACCATTTTGATCCTGCTTCCTTAAAAAAAAAAAAAGAATGTTTTCTTTAAAGCTTGTTACAATGACCAAATGAGGAAAGTACTATATGATAGTGCTTTGTGGTACACAAAACACTTTCATAATATTTTCTCATTTGGTCGTTGTAATATATAGATAGCTAGATAGATTACATTACACATGTATTACAGGTATATATGTGTATTACAGGTATCTATGTATACATATTTTATATGCACATATATGTATATATACATCCCTTCTTAGGGTTCATTTCAGTACAATAAAACATTCAAAGAAGAAAAAGAAAAAAACTAGTAGAAAACCAATCTGTCAACCAAAAAAAGCAAGAAAAAGAAAAAGTCATGGCAACAATCCCTCAAATATTTCTCCCTGCTCTATGCAAACAGCCAATTGTGCTCACTCTTTTCTTTCTCATTGGTCTCCTCAACTTCTGGATGAATTATATACCTTTCTCTGGAAACTCTCTGCCGTTGCCAAGTAAATCAACCTGGGCTGTCAGTGTCTTTGGTTTTGGCTCTATATTTGTTGTGCCAATTTTTCACATGAGGCAGGAAAGGCAGTCTCTCTGTGGCGGGCAGGGGAGGGGGCTGAGATGATGTTAATTTTGTTTTTCTGGCTTATACATGCACAGAATCCCACAAGCCAATGCACCTCCCGCAAATGTGAGCAGGAAACGTTCACTGTGTTTGGTGTTTTTCCTTCTTTCCTGCTGTTCTCTGAGCCTTGCTAGATCTGTGGCCTTCAAACTTAAATACCATCTTGTATCTGTGATTCATGCAGAAATGTGAAAATGGGGCACATATAAAGCAAATGAGCAAATGCACTAATCAGGGATGTATGCTGTTCAGCTGGGAGGGTGTGTGTGTGTGTGTGTTTGTGTGTGTGTCTCTTTTTGAAGTCCAGCAGAGCACTCACATATTTAAAACTCAAAAGGATGTGGCAGGGTGTAGTGTCTTTTCCCCTGTCATCCTTGGAAGACGCTGTACTGTACGCACAATTTTGCTTCTTTTTCGTATCCTCCTCAGTGCACGAAGGCTTCCTTCCTTCCTTTTGAACGCCACAGTGCTTTTTCTGTCTCTTGGGGTAGTTGATTTAGTTCTCCGTTGATGCATTACATTCAATCTCGTGTTGTTATTCTGATACAATTAAATCATAGCCCTAACGACAGCCTCTTGTTTATGTTTTCCAAGAGCATTTAACGTAGTCTTGATTGTGCTTGTTCTTTCTGACAGTGTCTGTCTCTCCTTCTCTCTCTGACTGCCTCCGCCCATGCCCCCCATATACATCACCTACACTCTTTTATTGAACTAATCCGTATAGCTCCAAACTCTACCCAGACTGAGGAATTAGAGGATTCTTCTTATTATTATTATTATATTTTGGATAGTCTCAATCATCATCCTGGAGTCTCTTTTTGATCTACTTAAATTCATCAGGAAAACAAATATTTAATTAAATATTGGATCGACATTTTCTGTATTATGTTGCCCATTCTCTGCCCATGAAAAGAGACTACAACTTTAAATAGATTCAGTGAATTCTCCTGCAGTTCACTGATTATGTTCTACCATAAAGCACTAGGCTGGGTACCCCATGGGGAGAAGTGTAGAAGGGCAAAAGCAAATAAACATTTCTTGCCATTATCAGCTCATCAACTGGAAAGAAAGGCTTTGTTTCCTTGTTTTCTATATTAGAACTATCTCCTTATTAATTCAAACTTCCTTATTAAGCAATCAGGTGCAATTAATGCTTGCATCGATCTGGTGATACTAGATAATAAAGCGTTTCACTCCATGTAACTTTGCACATTGCTGTGCTTTACCCTGAAAGTGTTAAACCTTTTCAAAGTGCTCAACTGTTTTGGATGGAAATTTTCCTAAAACATACCTACAAATGTTTCTCCTTTTAAAAAAGAACGTATTATATGTGACCTTTCTTTACTCACTAAAAATTGGGAGAGGCTATGTAAGACCCTCTACAAAGCCCTTCTGCCTTTGACTTCACACAGCTAAGTGATGACTCTTCCATCCATCACTGTAGTGGGATAATGCCATGCTCTCTGGGCCTGCTGGGAGTCCAGTGCTGCTTGTTCCTGTAATAAATGGTCCCACATAATTCTTTTAAAAAAAATACTAATATGAAGACAATGCAAAGAAAATTCAGGAAATGCAAAGTTGAAAGAAAATCATAACATCCAATATCCTCACATTTCCTTTGTTCAGCGTTTCTTTTTGCATATGAGACCTTCTACAACCACTTTCCTTGTGTTCCTTTTTTACTTTCCTTGAGTATAATTTTCTCTGTTTCCTTCGTCCGTCCGTCCTGCCTCTTTCTTCTTCTTTCCTTCTCCCTCCCTTCTTTCCTTCTTTTCTTCTCCCCGCCATCTTTTTCTTAAAGATACCCTCATTATTTCTAGATTATTAGGGTATGGAATGCCCAGTTGATAGTCAACCTGACTGGGTTAAGGGATGCCCAGAGAGCTGACAAAATTCTGTCTGGTGTGTCTGGGAAGATATCAACATCGGCATCTGTGGAGTGAGTAAATGGGATCACCCTTTGCAACGTGGGTAGGTAACCTCCAGTCCCCTGAGGTCCCTAATAGAGCAAGGATGCAGAGGAGGGAGCAGTAAGCTCATGGCTGGAGCTAAAACCTCTGTTTTCTACCGTCAGATGTCAGTGCTTCTCGTCCTCATAACTTCAGATGGGGACGGAGTGACACCACTGGCTTTCCTGGAGCTCCAGCTTGCAGAAATCAGATCATGGGGTACCTCAGCTTCCACAACTATGTGAGCTGATTCTTATAATAAATCTCCCATCTGTGTGTCTGTCCACCCATCCATCCATTCATCTATCCATTTGTCTATCCCTCCATCCATCTTTGTATATCTTATTGGTTCCATTTCTCTGGAGAACCTTCACTAATACAATAACTAAATTCCTTCAGTACTTTTATTGATATCATTTTACTTTTTTTCTAATTTCTAATGTAGGCTTGAAAAGTCTGCTGTGTGGTCCCGTTTTCCCTGTTTATAGCTGTTTTTAATTTTTTTTTCCCCTAGCATTTTCACTTTGTGTTTGGTGTTCTGTAACTTGGCACAATTTGGGACTGTATATCCATTTGTTCATTTATTCTCCACTGTTATTTCCTTGAATATTGCTTCTTCCCCATTCTGTTGTCCCCTGCATTGCTGACTGAACATGGGGTCGGCTCACTGAGTCCGTTCCTCTTTATCTCTCACACACATTTTTCATCTCCTTTTCTCTGCTGCATTCTGCTTCCGTAGCAACCTCTCCACTAACTCCTCTGCCACCTTCTCGAGGCTGCTTAACCTCTCCGCGGAGATTCTCGCTGGATGGTTGTTTATTCTTTGGATCTTATGATAAATTTGATTGTTTACTATTAGTTAATTATACTTCCAACACCATCTTATTTATTCACATTAAACAAATTTGAAATAACTGGGATCGTGTAATTCTAATACAGTCGCTACATCATTGCCAGCGTCGTGAATTTGTGATCTTTGCTCCTGTCAACGCTTTCTCTTAACAATGGGTGTTTCCAGTTTTGAGCTCATCTTCTATAAAAATCTACATCAGTTCTTTGAGACCTACATTTTTTTTTTTAAATCAGTTTTACTGGGCTGTAATTTACATCTATAATGTACCAAAATACACTCAGTTTTGGGTTTGGAGATTTGTACAATCCAAGAAATGATCATCACCATCCAGATATGCTTTGGCCCCTCGGCAGAAAAGCTGCTTGTTTTCGTTGTCAGCTCTGCTCCCTCAGAGACCATCTCCACCGAGTGAGTGGGCTTGGTAAGATGCTCCCAGATCTCTACCTTTCTTACCCAAATTCTGCCAGCATGTCGTGGATAAACACTCTTCATTCATTGTCTGACTTTTTTTTTGGGGGGCTTCCAGAGCCTGGAACATGTTGTAAATGTGGTAGACTGTGTGCATGTGTGTGTATGTGTGTGTCCATGTGTATGTGCATGTGTGCACGTGTGTGTATGTGTGTGTCCGTGTGTATGTGCATGTGTACACACATGCATGTAAGCTCCTGTTCAGCCTGTTCATGCAGTCAGAGCTGGAAGTCCTGCCTCTTAAAGATGTAAATAAATGTGAGGGGCACCTGGGTGGATCAGTGGGTTAAGCCTCTGCCTTCAGCTCAGGTCATGATCTCAGGGTCCTGGGATCGAGCCCCACATCGGGCTCTCTGCTCAGCGGGGAGCCTGCTTCCCCCTCTCTCTCTGCCTACTTGTGATCTTTGTCAAATAAATAAATTAAATCTTTAAAAAAAAAAAAAAGATGTAAACGTGAGAGGGATGCTGTAGGGGTCTGTGTATGTCAGAGTCATCCCCACCATTTCTCCTCCTCATTCCTTTGTGTCTAAGCACATTGCCAGCTCCTGTAATTTTCCTGGTGTCTGGTGAACTTCATTTAACCTTTATTTCAGTGCAGATATACAGGCAATTAATTACTTTTTTTTGGCTGAAAATACTGTTATTTGGCTTTTTTTTTTTTTTTTTGAAAGACAGTTTCTTGGACAAAGAGCTTTAGAGTGACAATTTCTTTTTTTCCTTCGGTGCGTGGGTGTTTCAGCCTTGACTGCTGGCTGTGGGATTTGAGGAATCATCTGCCACTCTTGTCTTTGTCTTCTCTGATGTGCAATGAGCTCACCATTCCCAGCCCCTTCTTAGATGCTTATAACATTTTCCTCTTTATCCTTGGTGCTCAGCAACGTCATCAGGATTGCCTTGGAATGGTTTTCTTATGTTTATTCTGCTTGGAATTTGCTGAATTTCTTGAATCTTCGGATTTAGACCCTATATAAATTTGGAAAAAATTGGCATTATTCTTAAAATATTTTTGTTTCTTTTCCCTCAATTAGATGTATACTGGACTACATACTAATGCCCACCAAGATAGTGATGATCCATTGTATTATTTTTTTAAACTATCTTTTTCTTTCTGTGCTTCATTTTGAAAAGTTTTTATGGCTATGTCCTCAAGGTTACCAGTCATTTCTTCTGGAATGTCTGATGTGTTCATCCCAGGCAGTGTGTTTTTTTTGTTTTGGTATTATACTTTTCATATCTATTCTATTTTTTAGAATAGAATAGATATTTTTAGAATAGAAGTTTCATATCTATTCTATTCAGTTCTTTTTTATATCTTTTGTCTCCTCACCACACTCATATTTTTCTCGACTTCTCACATATGGAACCTAGTTCTAATTAGTAGTTTTTATTTTCAGGTCGATCTATCATCTCTGTCATTTACAGGTCTCTTTCTACAGATCGACTTTACTAGTGTTCGTGAGTCATAATATTCTTCAGCTTCACACGCCTCATAAATTTTGATTGGATACCAGACCTGGAAGATTTTATGTTGTTTGTTAGTGGATTTTGTTTCATTAACACACTGTAAGATTTTGTTCTTTCATGCCCTTAGTTGCTGGGATCTTTCAAGACTTCCTGTTAAGCTTTTATACGGTGGGCCCAGAGAAGCTTTCAGTCTAGCATAAGTTTATTCCTATAGTAAAGAACATCCTTCTGAAGATTCTGCCCTGCATATTACAGAGCTTTTCCACCATGGCTGGAGCCCTGTGTGAGTTCGAGATTATCAGTGTAATCTTTCTTACGGTTCTTTTTCCTCTGTCGATATTTCTACGTAAAATGTGCACTTTAGAACTTAGCCAAAGACTCTGGAACCCCTCTACACGTATCCAGAGTTGTTGCTGAAGACAGCTGTCTGTCCTTCTGTGCCTTGCTCTGCAAATTCTCCATCTGATTCTGTGTCTTCTTAGTCCTTACTATAAACTGGAAACCGGCATAAACATATGACTTGTTTACTTTCCATCCTTTGGTTCTGCTCTATTTTTTCTCAATATCTACAATATTTTGTTGGTTTCTGACTTCACAGTGGCTTATAGGTAAATATAAATATAACCTCTGTTTCCTTGTCTTGGCTGAATGTGGATGTCCCATTGACTAATATCTTAATATCAGCAACCTCATATTCCTAAAAGAAGTCCTTTTTTTTTTTTTAAGATTTTCCTCCTTATCAAGTTTGTCATATTCTATCTACTTATATTTGTGAAAGATCTTTACTTTTATAAACCTGAGGGACACTGCTTCTTTCTTTCTTTCTTTCTTTCTCTCTCTCTCTCTAAATCTAAGACTCTCTAATGTCTTGTTTTTGTTATCAGAGTCCTGGCAGACTCAATAACACAAGTTGGGAAGGGTTCCTTTTATTTTTTTTTTTTAATTTTGTGAAAAAATGTATGTAAGAATTGTATTTATTCTGTAATGTTCAATAGAATTCACCAATAAAGTTATCCTGTACCAATACTTTCTTCATGGGACAAGTTTTTATAGTAAATTCAGTTTCTTCCATAGATTTCTTTTATTTTGTGCCAATTTGGCTAGGATGTACATTTCAAGTAATTTATCCACTTAATCTAAGATGCTGAGTTTGTTGCCATAAACACGTCATACTAGATTCTCTTGAGATACTTTCAACTTCTGTATGATTTGTAGTGAGAACTTATCCTTTTTTTCCTGATTTTTCAATTTTCTTCCTCAGCTTAGTCCACTATATACCACTTTTGTTGATTATTTCCTATAGCCAGATACTGACCTTGTTTCTTTTCTCTTTTATTTGTCTTCTGTTTTGTCGATTTCTGCTCATTGTATTTTTTCCTTGTTTCTTTGTATTTAATTTTCTAATCTTCTGAGGCGGTAGTTTAGGGAAAGTCTTAAATCTTTATCCTAATAGAATAATTTAAAACCATAAATTTCCCCTAACCATTACTCTAGTTGTTTCAAAGGAATGTTAATGTAAATGTTAATTTTTTTTATTATCAGTTAGTATAAAATATTTTCCAGTTTCTTTTGTAATTTTTCCATTGACCCATGGGTGATTTAGGGATATATTGTTTCATTTCCAAAAGTTTGAGGTTTTTTAACATATCTTATTGGTCTTTTAATTTTATTTCTGTTAACACCTGAGAACACACTTCATATTATTTCAGTTTGTTGAAATGTACTGAAACTTATTTTATGGCCCATAAAATGGATCGATCTTCACGAGTGTGCCCTGTGCACCTGAAAGTGATGTTCATTCTTCAGTTGTTAGGTGTAGGATTTTATAGATGGCAGTTAAGGTAGTTAATTATGCTTTTCTTAGGTGTTTCTATCTTTAGTAATTTACCTAATTTTTCCATAAGTTGCTGAAAGGATTTCAAAATCTCCCATTTTAATGATGGAATCCTAGATGTCTTTTCCATCAGTTTATTCTTTACATAATTTGAAGCTCTTCTCTTGGGAGGACACATTTACGGCTGTTCAGTCTTGGTGATGAATTGACAACTCTATCCTCAGGCACTGAATAGTTTGTATTCGGTAATGCTATAACTTCTATTATAGTCAACCTTATCAAATATTAACAAAGCCATTCAGCCTCCTTATTCTTACTGTGTGTGTAGTATATCTTTTTTATTGGTTTACTTTCAACTGCTATGGGGCTTTATGTTTAAAGTGCATTTTTTATAGGCACAGTGTATATTCTTGCTTTTTATATCCAATGTGATCATCCTAGTTATTTCGTTGAAATAGTACATGTACACCAAAAAAAAGAGATAGTATATATATATATATATATATATATATATATATGCACACACATTTATATACTATTTTATATTTAATGAAATGGTTTCTATATGTTGACTTAGATGTGCCTTTCAGGGTTTGTTTTCTATTTGTTTTACCTTTTTGCATATTGTCCCTGTCAGTCTTTTCCCATTGTTATACGCAGCATCACATCTATTGCATTTATATACATTAATGCCTCATGACAAGATTATACTTTCTGCTTTAAAAGGCACATGTATTTAAATATTTTAAGATGATAAATCTTTATATTTTTATATCATATAGTTATGCATTAGCAACCTATAAACAAGTTATATCAAAATATATACACATTAATGTATGTTTATAATTGATATGTTTAGCGTATGTTTTCCTTTTTTCTATAATTTGTATTTTTATCCATGAACTTTTCAGTTATATTCCATTCATTCCTGAAGATCTGAGTTTCCCTGTTTTATCCTTTTCTTCATTTTGGAGAACTTCCTTTAATGTTTCTGGTAGGGCACATCTTGGAGGGCTATGGTTCAGTCTCTGTCCCCACAGTTTGAGGAGAGGTCTTGTCCCTCATGACAAGTGCCCTGGGGGACTGTCTCCTCTCCTGCCGCACCCTCACTGTCCCTTTATCTCTCACCAGCAGTAGTCCTGGTAGTCGCCCCGCAGGTGCCTTGGAATGGGTTTATTTGTATTTATCCCCTTTGGGGTTTGCTGACATGATTAAATCTGAAAATAGATGCCACCAATTTGCAAGTTTAAAGTCATTATTTTCCCATTATTTTTCTGCCTCTTTCTTTGCTTTCTCTTCTGATGTGCTAATCGGGCTTCCATTGTAACTTGCGTTATTGTGACAAATTTCTGAGGCTCTTTTATTCTATTTTTGTAATTTTTTCCTCTTTTTTAGATTGCACAGTCATATATATCCCCCTTCAAGTTCATTCACTTTCATTATTATCTGTATTCACTCCTAGATGCATTCAGTAACTTTAAAAAAAAAATCAGGGATTATTTTGTGTTTTGTTTTATGTGTACATCGGTGTGTATATATACACACATGAGCGTACTTACAGATCATGCTGTCTCTGAGCTTTACTGCTGTTTTATTCATATAAATATGTGCAATTTCCCTTTGCCCCACTAACTGTGATTATAACAGCTGTTTGGAAGTCCTTGCCTGACAATTCTGACGTGCGGGTTATCACAGAGTGGATTATGTTTTTCTCTGGAAATATATTGAAAATACTTTCCTGCCTCTTTGTCTCTTGAGGAGTTGTGGATTCCTCAGCATTGAGACTGTTAGGTTGTGGAGGTTGGGAATCTGTGATATTCTTTCCAAAAACAAGGAAGGTTTGCCTCAAGGCACCACGAAATGGGCTCTCCTTGAATTGCAAATTCTGTCTGGTGTGGTGCAGGTGGCTGGCCAGGTGTCTGCACTTTCCGCTCTGCGCTGCACACCAGGGTTCGCGATGATGCTGGGGACGTAACAGAGTTGGTGCGCAGAACTCGGACTCCCCATCATGGCTCTCTCCTTTCTGCAGCCGCACGCCCAGGCTCCCCCCACGGGTTCCTTCAACAAGGACTGTGACGGCATCGCTAGAGGGTCTGTCCCATCTCTGCCTCCTCCCTGTGCAGGTGGTGGGGGGAAAGCTGCAAAGACGGGACCCCCTTCTCCCCCGCAGCTTCCACGGGCTCCCCCATGCCCCCCGCCAGAACTGGTTGCTTCCCTCAAGCTTCAACTCCCCTAACCGATCTGCCTGCTTTTGTGGTCTCTAATTCACGCAGAAAGGTTTTCTTGTTCGTTTTCAGTTTTGCCCAGAGTTTATAGCTGCTCTCTGCAGGCAGGCTGTTGTGTTTCCTTCAAATGAGAAACAGAATCCCCTGCCACCCGATTTTAAAGTGAATCTCCTCAGAGGAGGTTGGCTTCTACTAGGCACTCAGTAGCTTATCACTTTGAGACTCACATAAACCTGTGTTTTTACTCTTTTTCTTAAGGGGCTGGAAATTCATGTGCCGGAATTTCCAGGGTCATATAGATGTTCTTTATCCAGAGATTAAGACAGAAACATGTTCTTCTAGTTCACCCTGTGGGGAAGGGGTCAAGTCTTGTTCTTGGGATTGTCTGCTTCTGTGGGGTTCACCCTTCAGTGTCTTCCTGTCTTCTACTGTGGCCTCACACTTCTCTTCTGTTCGTGGGTGATGCGTGTCATTTACACCCAGACCTCAGGATACTGGAAGTCAGCAGTTAGAGACATCCTGAATCATTCAGGGTGAATCTTGGGTCTGGTGTTTTTCCAGATTCTCGCTTTACCACTGTGGATTCAGGTGCTTCTGTTGCTGCCCCTGACGAAGTCCCTTTCTGCCTGCAGATCAGACCAGCGGAACAAGAGATTTTGAAAAGTGAATTTTGGCCGATAAGTTTAGGTTGTAACAAAACACGTTAGCTGGACTGTTAGCCATCCTTCTTCTGAATGCGACAGGCTTCACTCTCAGAATTTGCTTCTGGTTGGGTCTCTTCATAGTCGAGTCACACCTCAGGGACGCCTTGTAAGCAGCCTTCAGAGTCCCGTTGGAAGACCCACGTGGGGGTTTCAGAAGTCACTAGAGAAAAACAGTGACAATGTGTCTTTATGATGTTACTAGTTATATACAAAATACCTTGCATATTGTCAACACTTTTTAAAGCCACTTTTTGTAATCTTCACCAAAATCCTACATGTTACTTATTATTCCCATTTCAGAAATAAGAAAGCTGAGGCTTAAGTGAGTTATATTTCCAGCATCACGCGGGTAGTTAGCTCACCATCTTCTTCGTGAATGTTGGAGAGGGCTTCTGCTGGCCCTCCACGTGTGTTAGTTAACAAATTTCCGTAGGAGAGGAGTGGCTTATCTGCTCCAGTAAATGTTTCCGTATTCCATATGGAACAGTCCATGTTAAGGTTCCACATTAAAACTGGAAGATTGATCAGGAAGTCCACCCAAGGGCCCACATGCTATAGCAAATGGTGATTTCCAAGGATGACTACAACTGTCTTTCCCATTTCCACATGTTTTTGTTTTCTTTTTATGTTTGCTTGCCTCTCCTCCACCAAGAGGTGAAATATAATTTCCTTCTGTAAGTCTGCACATTTGGGTACGTACTCTGAGCACCAGATCACTAAGCCAGTCTTGAGAGGACTCTGGTCCTCACCCTCAGCTTTAGAGTTGTCCCTGCTGAGGTTCTAGACAGGGACCAGCCACTATTGTTGGTCCCTTTCTGAATTCCCAAGCCACAGAATCCAAGTGCATAACAAAAACATCATTGTTCCCACCACTAAAGTAAAGTGTTTTATTATGTAGCAATAGTAATTCAAACAGATCCCCCAAAGAAAGCACAAGTGTATACAGTAAATTTCCAGAGCTTAGATACCTCCTCCATGCTTAGCATTGTATGTGTGTATTATGGTTTTGGCTAACCTTTGTGACCAAGTTTGTTAATTTGTGATGGTGGCATGTACAATTTCAGATTAAAGAAAAGAGTGTGGACAAAGGGCCTCAGTTAAAATTCCATCAGACCAACTACCTCCAAAAATTCATGTGACAGAGATACAGGATTAAGTCTTCTCTTTTGAATATTCTGTATCTTAGGATATCAGATCAGAGTCTACAAATGAAGACTTTCTCAGTTAGCAAAGTATATGAACTTTACTGCATATGTTTTTGTGGTAATGATTATAGTTATTAGAAAGTTTATCTTTCTAAAAATTTTTAATGCAGTTTTTTGCTGTGATCTGGATAGAGATACTGGATATTTCACCAAAGGGCTATTTTTGTATATTATATATGTATACATTGTACACATGTATGTATGTAGTATATGTACATGTTAATATCTCATTAAAGTGACATTTAAAAATTCTGCTATAGCAAATATATTACTGATGTGGAACTTTTCTAGATTCAAGACTGCTGTAAATATTTTCAGGCCCAGAATGATGATGCTGAACTATTAGGCTCAATAAATAAATTCAGGTTTCAGTATAAAATAGGGAACTACAAATTACTGTCCTATTTTCTAATTGTACTGCAACATGCATTTTTATTGGTCTTCACAGCAAATAGGGGCTCACAAAATGTATTTATAACTTTGTTATATCCGAGAGGCAATTTAAGATTTTTCTCCCACAGGCATTACATAAATGCAATCACTTATTTTCAGAGAGGTGCCCATTTGCAAGTCAAAAAAGCAGTTGGAGCAGGAGGGAATGTAAGCTCTTGACCCAGTGGTTGGATTGTGCCTGCTGCACCCCCTTAATTTTAACAGTTGATTGAACCGTGGTCAGGCCAATAAGTTTGATGTTTCCTGAAGTTTCTGGCTCTACAAGAAAATTCATAGCACTGTCACTTTATGCTTGAATCTAGAATGTTTCAGGGACTTCGTCAACCACAAAACGTGGTTGCTTCAAGACAGCAAAGTACAGCAGGAGGAGAAACTCTGTTTCACAGAACACAGCCACAGCTGATCTGTGGTTCTCTTTATCCTGTTGCAGCACCTTGGCCTTTTCTTTGAAACCTCAAATAGGAAGCCATTCCAAATCAGTTTCCACAAAACAAAAATCCATTCAAAGTCAACTCTATCCATGACATAGAAGGGGGAATATTAAATATAAAAACTATGGAGGATAATTAAAATTTTGAAACTCTTGCCAAGAATTTTGGCAAAGAATGCAACAGATCTGCCTTCATGACTACCCATTAACCACCGAGGGGAAAGCCTTGTGAAGAACCCTGTGAAACTCTGGCCGCCCTACTCTATTTAGAAAGTGGGCCAAAAGGCAAGCGGAAGTAATTAAAGAACCCAGAATGCTCTTGAACACTTAAGGCATTTATGTATCTAAGCCAGCTATGCCGGGGAGTATACTAGGCACTGAGAAACTTCTTTGCATCATTTAGAAGGCAGTCTTCGGTGCTAAGACACAGGAAGGCCATCTGTATCCAGTTCTGATTGAAAGACTGGGACCTCCTACCTCAAGACACATTTACCTTAAGGGCAGCTCCCAGAGCCTTGAAGTCCTTTCCCATTGGAACTTTGGGGGCTTTAATCACAACTGAGGTCAGCATATTCATGACATGAGTTATGTTTGTCTTTTCTTATGCTGACTTTCAGCTACTTTAATACAGAAATCACATTCAGCAATATGTGTTTCCTTTCTTAGATTGGACTCTGATCAAATTTGTTACAATACCTGTAGTTGCTCTGAGAGTTTAAATTAAAACACCATGTAATTTGTATTAATGCAGCTAATAAAGTGATGACCCATTCTTTCAGCAGAACCAGTTACTTCAGAACCAGGGAACAGATGGTGAGGTGTGGTGTGGCAGAATTTCTGTCCCCAGCTGCCAGGATAAGAGATTTGCAGGGATGTGATTGGGTCCAAAGGGCAAAGTGACTCATCGAGCATTTGTTTTGCTTTTCTTTAATCCCTACTTAAATGTGATTACAAAATTCTCAGTTGACCAGAACTGCAGTCACAGAACTGGGAGGTTTGAGTAGCATCTGAATCAAGTCTCTCACAAGTTGTTTGGGGTCACTGAGACTCAGGGGAGAATGAACTTTCCCACATAACCACCAACTCACAGCGTGGACCTGGTTTAACACGGTCCTTGCCTGGTGACCTAAGTGAGTTGGTAAGTGGCGACTGTGTGACATCTCACAGTGACTGGTGTCCTGTGGCCTTGCAAGTGTGAATAGGGCTGGACAGCGTTCTCCGTCGTTCAACATCTAATAAATCCAAGGCCTCCGCCGAGCCTTCTCTGAGTTAGTTTCCAGTGGTTTATACCCTCACATTCTCAGTTTTTGACCTGAAGACTTGCAGCCTGAATCAGGTCCTCCCTTTGTGGTATATGTCCTTATCTCTCTGCCTCACACTGCCTGGGTGTGGAGACTGTCCCCTTGCCTGGACTCCCTACAAATACCATTCTCACAGTGCAGTGGTTTTTACCTTAACAGACCTTGTGATACTGTGATTTTTCATGAGAAATAGATATTTGATCCTCTTTCCTGTTTCTGGCTAGAGCTCCTGGAACCCTGGTGATTTCTTTTGTTATATTGATAAGGTGACTCTTAGAAAACCCATGGGTAACCTGCTGTGGGGACTGGTTGCCAGGGGAACTAACCCTGATTAAAGAGTTAGAAATTTCAGTTCCCTCCACCCCTACCTCCAAGGAGGGAAGAGGCTTGAGGTTGAATCAATCACTAATGGCCAGTGAGTTAATCCACGATGTTTGTGTGATGAAATTCCAAAAAACACCCAAAGGAAGGGGTTCAGAGAGTTTACAGTTGGTCATCCAGAATCCTTCCAGGTGTCATACTTGGCCCAAGCTCTCTTCATGTAGATGCTGATCCTTATACTTTAGGGACGCCTGGGTGGCTCAGTTGGTTAAGCAGCTGCCTTCGGCTCAGGTCATGATCCCAGCGTCCTGGGATCGAGTCCCACATCGGGCTCCTTGCTTGGCGGGGAGCCTGCTTCTCTCTCTGCCTCTGCCTACCATTCTGTCTGCCTGTGCTCACGCTCTCTCTCTCCCCCTCTCTCTCTCTAACAAATAAATAAGAGAATAAATAAATAAGAGAACACGAGAAGCATGTATCCATTAGAGGCAGTGCCCTGCCATGGTGGTCTGCGAGGCTGGAGTAGCAATCAGATTCCACCAGGATCTAGGGCAATAGCTGACAGATGGTGGTGACATTAGGCACTAAATAGATGGATAGTTGATGAGGGTGTTCTGTGTTTCCATTCAGAAGAAAAACAAGGGCTGCCAAGCAGAAGCTAGGCAGCGGTCACTGTAGTGGAAAATTGTGGATTCTGGCTTAGATTACTATTCTGTGGCAGTTCACAGACATGAACTCTTTGTAGGAGAGGCCAGGTCTCATCAAGGAAAACCTCGGCGGTATCTCTTCAAGATAATTTCTCCCATCTTTCCATGAAGGTAATTACAGTCCTATGCCAGGAAGTCTGTACTTTAAGGAAAGAGGCAGGTAATGATCGGATTTTGAGGATTATTAGATATGGTGTCTGAGCTGTCACTCAAGCCAGGAAGCCCAAACATCATGATTGCTCCCCACATAGAAGGGGGTGCTTACAGAAGCCAAGCAAAACATTGTCCCTTCTCACAGTGAATGTAATGATTCTGTGGGTCTCCCCACAATATAAAATTGGAGTCAATAGAATTAGCAGCTGGGAGAACATTTACCTTGGTTCTCTGAGCTGTGGGAGAAGGGACATCAAGGCAGGAAGATATAAGTGTGAGCCCCATCTCTCTCTCTGCACACACACATGCACACACATGCAAATGTAAATCAGAAGTAATGCCATGTTCCCTGAGGAAAAGAAGAGACAAGAGCTACCATCACACATGAAGGATTGGGCATTGTTGATCCCCATCTGTGTTCACTCAGTTGACCTTTCTGACCTACACAAAAGTAATCTGTGTCATGACGGAGGATCGTGGACAGCCCTAAACCACAATAGGTGCCAATGTGATGGTAGCTGCGATGCTGAGTGCCGGATGGGAGATTTGGACCAGAGCAGACAGAGCCTGAAGGGTTGGTGTGTAGCTATCGACTGGACAAGGTTTCTGTTCTGATGCCATTCAGTAGGGATAATGAGAAGCAATTTGTCTTTGCATGGCAAGGAGAGCAGTACAACCTGTAGTCCATTCCCCAGAAACCCTGGTCGCCTTACACTCTGGAGAACATCTTGCTGGCCCCCTCTGTGGGGCCTCTTTGAATTTTGCAGGCAGGGAATCTGTCACATTTGGGAGCACTGCTCTGATCCATCAATCAGATGACCCCATAGGCCCCCAGATTCTAGGACACAAAGCAAGTGAGGACTTCAGCTGCCACTGGCTGTGATTTATGCCCTTTGTCATGTAAGCCATGGTGTCAGCATGCCTGTTCACGCTGGAGATCACTGTGGGGCATGAGGCTGTGGAATGAAGCATGTCAATCCCTAGTAGGTGAGCACAGGCCCCCTGGGGTTCAGGAGCAAGGCTATAGTCTCTTCCGAGGCTAAGACACTCTCAACTTGAGAAACACCTTGCTTTCTTATCCTGACCAGTATCGACTGAGACGTGGGATGCAACGTAGTTATGTGATCTAAGCCAATCGCAATAAGCTGTGTGTTGTCGAATCCAGTGAACCAAAAGTGGGGGAGGGCCTGGTGGTTCTCTATTGTGTGATTTCAGTGGTACATTCAGGATCCGATTTGGGCAGCTCAGGAGGCATGATTTTGTGTCACCATTCTCTGTTTAAATTATTCTTCTCTCTCCAACCATGACTGACAGGGAGGAGAAAAGGACTAGAGTCTGGGTCACAGAGGGTTGGCATCATACGTGTCTTGGTTTCCTAGAGCTTCTATAACGGGATACCCCATCTGGGGCTTTAAATCCACAGACCTTTATTCTCTCACAGTTCTGGAGTCTAGAAGTCTAAATCAAGGTGTCTGCAGGGTCATGGTCCCCTTTACAGGTATTGGGGTTAGAATTTTATGTTGCGCAGGATGCATTTCAACTCCTAGAGTGAGTTGGCTTCAGATGTGCTGCTGGCATATTATCTCTGCAGCTTAGGAAAGAGCTGGAAATGGAGTGATAGACTGAAGTCTTTCCAGGAAGAAGAGCTCTGCGTTCTCTGTGCCTATAGAGGGAAAGGTGATCTGATGTGCCGACGTTAACTCCTGGGCAGTGGCAAAAGGATTGGTCAGTCAGTCAGGAGCCTGGAGAGAACATGATTGGTATGTTGGGAACAAAAATATCTGGGGAAGAGATAGGTGCTTGAACTCTTGGTAGTGGGGATAATGTGTATGGACAGTTGGGGTCCCTCAGCCGTTCTCCTCAGCCTCCTCAAGGTTTACACATCACGTTGATGGGTGGAGTGGTCTTCGTGGCTGGGATGGAGACTATGTACGTGGGCAAGAGCCTCTCAACAAGGCTGATCCTTCTAGAAGCAGACCCCAGTGCTGAGCTTCAGACTAGCCTCACCTTGCAGGGAGACCTTCAGCCTCTTCGTGGAATGTCAGTCTCACAGTCTGCCGTTCTGTCTTAGGTGGGGCAGCAATTTTTTACCAAAATTGGGACATTATAGACACTGAACTGTCTTCACTGCCAGCAATACAATCTGAAAGTATCAACACCCAAAGGTTTATAGAGAGCCTTCTCCATCAACATCGTATCTGACAAGTCAGTTCCTTAAACCAAGAGATTGTTTTAGGCAAGGGAGTTCCTCTGCTGGGCTTAGGGCTGTCGATTTCAGTGGTCCTACTGCGTGTTCTCAAACAGAAGCTGCTGGTGAGACGATGCTCAGCTGGAGGTTAGCTTGGGGACAACAGTTTGTGGGGATGAAGCACTGCGCTCTGGCCTTTTGCTCAGTGCAGGAATTGTGGAGTACAGTTCTATGTGCCGTTGCAGTATACGCAGTGTCAGGACGAGGCCATTCTGCAATCATCCCCAGGGACCAACTCTTGGATTTGTGTTTCCTGCTTCTCTTCCAGCTTAACATAGGCTCTTCCTAGTTAGAACACTTGATCCTCAAAGGAGGAATTTCCTGCATCAGGAAAAGTTGGCTCCAACCAACAGCTCACAACTTTGGTCTTGCTCTGTCCAAAGGGCAGGCAAAGAAGGGAGTGGGTTTCTGGCTGGAGTCTCTTCCCAGAGGAAGCACCAGAGGAGGGGGTAACTGTCTGCCTTCCGCTGGGGCTGAAGACAGCAGGTGGCACACACTGGAACTGGGAGAGATTTCGCTTTAATTGTGTATTGTAGATATATTGTATTTTCTGTGTATTATAATGTTTTGACACCAAAAAACCCCTTTCTGACTGTCCCTTCCTGGGATAGTCAATTCCTAGTGATAACAAAAGCTTAGCTGGGAGCGTACCTTTGGAGAAGTAACCAAGGTGGAGCCCGTTCTTCTCTCTCTGGCCTGTGCACCCCAGGAGACAGTATTATTCTGCTTTAATCATCCAGGGACATCCAGGTACCGGGCAATCAGAGCTTTCCTCTGTAGCCAAGCCAGCCAGTACTAAACTCCTTACCCTGCCCTGCCTTGACTTTTCCATGGAAACCCCCAAAAAGACATGGTCTAATCACTCCCCTTGCCCTGTCTCTTGCCTCCTGATAGCCTCCCTGGTGCTTCCCCATGTGGCCCTGAGTGCCATACTGGGCCTCCCCCTTCTAGGACCTGTGAGTGTAATAAACTTTGCTTTTCTGAGCCTCTCTCCTGTCTCCTCTTATGGCTGCACCTAAGTGACCACATCATAGAAGAATTAAAAAAAAAAAAAACAACAACTAGGGTACTTCTTGACCAGTAGGGATTGAGGCAGGAGATTGCTGGCAGAGAAATTTCCATCCTGTCTCTCCCTCAAAGGACTATCTGGGAACATGCTGTTTCATGAAACTATGCCCAAAGATGCATAGTGGGGCTGAACACCAGCCATGTTGCTTTTTTAATCTTCAGAAATTAATTAATCAATTTTATGTCACATATTTCCTTTCCATGCTTTCCTGACTTACTCCCATGTTTTCATATACTTGCTGTCCTGGGGTTGTGCTTTCTGATCAAATATTAGAGTTTAGATTTTTCTGAACTGTTGTTTTCCAGGAATCTCACTGGCCAACTGTCTTCCTCAAATGTCCCACCTCTCCGTAGATGGTGCTACTAGGCTCTTTCCCAAGACGTTTTCTCTTCTTGTACTACAGAAAAGTTGTGGAATTCTGCTCACATCTTTGTTACTGAGCAGTTCAGCTCTCTTTCCCCCTCAGGAGAATCCTAATAAGACTGTGCCCCAAAGATCACATCTTGTTTACCATGCATACACTTAATTTTTTTTTTTTTTAAAGAAAAACATAGTTGAACTCTACGGTAAGAATTTTTTCCCCTCTTGACTAAATGTGTAACTATTTGAGATGCATCAAAAGCCTTGTCTCCCAAAATAGTCTCTCTTCTTCTCTGCTTCTCGGTGCTCAAGTTCTCATCTCCTTGCTGATCTAACTTCTTGCTTCGGGTTCAACACAGATGGGGATGAGGAAGCCATTTGCTGTGTCTGATTGAGTTGCCCATGATGACCTCTTGGTAGTGTTGCTTTCTTTTTTCCACCAGAGATTGCCAGTGGACTACATCAAATTATTTAGACAGGGTCTGGATACAGAGCAGCTCTCTGTTTTGACTGGACCTTCCAAGTTTGGAACTCCTGCGATTCAAGCCTGCTGAGTGCTTAGCTTAGCCATTGTAGTGCTGAGTGCTTAGCTTAGCCATTTGATCTTTCAAATCTTGGAGAGTCTTTCTTTTAGGCTGGTGTACCTTGAAGATTTATTGGCCTTCATAGCCCTGCTGCCACTCTCAAGCTCCAAGTTTGCACGTTTTAAGCAAGTACGTACTATACAGTGGTCCCTGTGCTAGATATGTGGGACAGGGGTTCAAGTCATGGTCACAGTCTCTTCTCTTGGAAGGGTGGACACTGACACAGTATTAGAAGTAATTATATGATTCCTAGGGGAATGGCTTATAAGGTCCTTACCAACATGGCCCTGTCACTGCTGGGACTTCACTGCCTATGCCTCCGCCCTCGACTCATGTTTACCAACATGGCCCTGTCACTGCTGGGACTTCACTGCCTATGCCTCCGCCC